>NC_068430.1:73777770-73782770 GCF_023373465.1 Oncorhynchus keta
AAAGCCCCTAGTGAATTACATCACTGCCATTAATGATGAGGTCATCATAAACAACACGTTACTACATTTGTCTGTGGGACTTAGATCATATGTAAGACAGGCCTACAGCAAAGCCAGTCAAAGCCAAAGTCCCTGGGGCCTCCCGGGTGGTGCAGTGGTTAAGGGCCACAGAGACTCTGGGTTCGCGCCCAGGCTCTGTCGTAACCGGCCGCGACTGGGAGGTCCGTGAGGCAACGCACAATTGGCCTAGCGTCGCCCTGGTTAGGGAGGGCTTGGCCGGTAGGGAAATCCTTGTCTCATCGCGCACCAGCGACTCCTGTGGTGGGCCGGGCGCAGTGCACGCTAACCAGGTCGCCAGGTGCACAGTGTTTCCTCCGACACATTGGTGCGGCTGGCTTCCGGGTTGGATGCGCGCTGTGTTAAGAAGCAGCGCGGCTTGGTTGGGTTGTGTATCGGAGGACGCATGACTTTCAACATTCGTCTCTCCCGAGCCCGTACGGGAGTTGTACCGATGAGACAAGATAGTAGCTACTAAACAATTAGATACCACGAAATTGGGGAGAAAAAGGGGTAAAATTCAAATAAATAAATAAATCAAAGTGTCCCTGGCTGCTCGGGCCAATGGCTTGATAGTCCCAATAGGAACCCAAATCCTTTTGATTTTGGTGCACAGTAGTAGTTCATTAGGCAATTATGAAGAGATTTATTGGAGAGGGAGGAGATCAACAGCTAGAAACAGAGGGAGTAGAGATCATCTGAGTGAGTGAGGGAGAGATTAAAAGAGAGAGAATGGTGAACCGAGAGAAAGGGGGATAAACAGAGACAAAGAAAGAAAGAACGAGGGAATCAAGACGAGGATAACTGCAGGAAAGGAGCGATCATTATTTTATCACTATCCTCAGTCTACTGCCTCTCAGACCAAGACCGCCAGACACATGACATCATGAGAGAGAGAGAGAGAGAGAGAGAGAGAGAGAGAGAGAGAGAGAGAGAGAGAGAGAGAGAGAGAGAGAGAGAGAGAGAGAGAGAGAGAGAGAGAGAGATTTACAGGAATAAGAGGTGTGGGAGATGAATGGCATTAAATCAACAACATGATTCATCCTTGTGTGTTATGGTCCATATGTCTGTATATCTCTCGCTCTCTCCCTATACATCTCAGGCAATGCATGCAGCATCAATGTGACAGCCAATGCAACCAGGGCCTCGGGGCACATTTGGTCACAGTAAGACTTTTAAGAGTCAGAGGAAGCTCAACTGTACATACACCTGTATACAAACGGACACACACATGTATACAAACAGACACACACACATATATATACAAACGGACACACACACACACACACACACACACACACACACACACACACACACACACACACACACACACACACACACACACACACACACACACACACACACACACACACACACACACACACACACAGGTGTATACACACACACAGGTAAACAGTGCCACACAAACACATCCAGTTGGCCTTGCTGTTTAGATTGTTGTCATCCTTGATGTCTTGTTTTTGCTTTCTGTTTTCCTTTGTCTGTCTCTTTTCTCTTCATTGCTTGTTGGCCCATTGGGTGGTTGTGGTTGGAGGGGAACCGTGGCTTGGGAGGGTCTTGGATGGTTGAGGAGCAGCTCTCTAGGGGAACTGTGGGGGTTCCCCCTCATCTCCTCCTCTCCTCCCCCTCCTCTCCTCCTGTCCCCCCCCCTCCCCCCTCCTCCTCCTCCTCCTCTCCTCCCCCTCCTCTCCTCCTGTCCTCCCCCTCCTCTCCTCCTGTCCTCCCCTTCCTCTCCTCCTCCCTCCCTCCCCTCCCCCTCCTCCTCCTCCTCCTCCTCCTCCCCCCCTCCTCCTGTCCTCCTCTCCTCCCCCTCCTCTCCTCCTGTCCTCCCCCTCCTGTCCTCCCCCTCCTCTCCTCCTCTCCTCCCCCTGTCAATTAGCTCATGTAAACTTTGCTTTCCCTCATTGTTTTTCCAGAGGAAAGTGTCTCTGCTTTTAATTAAGCCCCGAGCTACAGGCTCCGACTACTATAAAATACAACCTCCAACCCCTCCTCCTCCTCCTCTCACCATATTTTAGTTTGCTCTGCTTCGTTTCCTTTTGTTTAATATATCTGTGGAGCGAAGCAGTAGCAGCCATGTGTGTGTGTGTGTACAGGCAGCAACCATGAAGGGTTTGTTTAGGCCATGCAGCTCTGAGAAAACTTTCCCCTGAGCGAAGACACTCAGCCCCTCTCTCTACATCTTGAGCTCATAAACTGTGGTGTAGTAAGCCATAGAGACCCTGATACAATTCTCAAACACACACACACACACACACACACACACACACACACACACACACACACACACACACACACACACACACACACACACACACACACACACACACACACACACACACACACACACACACACACACACACACACACACACACACACACACACACACACATACATACAAAAACACACACACACACATACATACATACATACAAAAACACACACACAGATGCTGGTACCTGGAGCGCTCCTAGGCAGCAGCACCTGCTTCCCAGCTGTGCTCCTATCCCTTTGGGCCTGCACTGGGCTGGCTGACATGTGAGGAGGGGGTGAGAGGTGAAGTGCTCGTCCAGATGCTGAGGTCTCCCTCTCTGTCTGTCTGTCTGTCTGTCTGTCTGTCTCTCTCTGTCTCTCTCTGTGTCTCTCTGTGTCTCTGTGTGTGTCCTCATTAAGCCTCCTGATGTTTCTGAGTTTACAGTGAGAGGGTGTTGAATATAGGTTAGGAACAGGTGTATTTCTCTCTATCTGTCTATCTCTCTAACTATTTACATTGTCCATCTTTCCCTGTCACACCCTCTCTCCCCCTCACTCTCCATCTCTCTCCCCCTCACTCTCCATCTCTCTCACCCTCTCTCCCCCTCACTCTCCATCTCTCTCACCCTCTCTCCCCCTCACTCTCCATCTCGCTCACCCTCTCTTCCTCCAGCTCTCCCCTTTTCCACATAAAGCTGGTTTTCATAAACCCCAGGAATAGCAGTCCCTGAGGCGACTGCAGGGTGAAACACTAGACTTTTCTGAGTCCCAGCCAAACAGATGCCGGCTCTTGGAGTCACACCAGAAACAGCCTTCATACTTCTCTCTCGCTCCCTTTTCTCCCTCCCTCTTTCTCTCTCTCCTTGCTCTCAGTTTGGGTCTCTCACTATCCTTCTCTCTGCCTCGGTGTCTCTCTCTCTCTCCCAGCTCTTTTTCAAGGACAGCATGTTGGTATCCTAATCTTTCACCGTTGTCTCCCAACAGCCTGTCTATAAAGTCTAATGGCAGCAGTTCCTCCTCTCTCTCTGTCAGAGTTCTGCTTCTGTCAGGTCTCTGTCTCTTTGTGATTTCTCTTTTTGATTAGCCTGACAGTTACTGTAAAAAAGGAGAGAGATAAAAGAGGAGAGAGAGAGAGAGAGAGAGAGAGAGAGAGAGAGAGAGAGAGAGAGAGAGAGAGAGAGAGAGAGGAGAGGAGAGAGAAAAGAGGAGAGAGAGAGAGAGAGAGAGAGAGAGGAGAGAGAAAAGAGGAGAGAGAGAAAGAGTGGAGAGAGAAAAGAGGAGAGAGAGAGGGGGGGGGGAAGAGGAGAGGGAGAGAAAGGGCATCTCTTCTTTATCCACCTTAAAACCTTTCTTTATGCCTCCTTCTTTCTTTTTACCTCTTGTTCCGTCTTTACAGTTCATCTCTCTTTTTTGGCAGCATTCTCTCCTTCTCCCCTTCCCTGCCTCCTTTTTCCTCTCTCCTTCTCTCTCTGTCTTTAAATTCAACTGAACTCAAGGACCTCGGCTGTTACGTAAATGGGTTAAACACAGACACACGTGAGCACATACAGAGGCACGGCACACACACACACACACACACACACACACACACACACACACACACACACACACACACACACACACACACACACACACACACACACACACACACACACACACACACACACACACACACACACACACACACACAGTGAGCCATACAGTATTGCTTACTTTGCAGCCTGGCTTTCCTTCAGCTGTCCTGTACAGTCAACTCCAGCTAGCTGATACAATGTTTACACATTCTATCTGAGCAGCCCAACCAAACCGTACAGTAACTGTAGCTAACCACTGCACTGAGCACAGTTAGGGGCCGACTAGCTACAGTGTGAGTGAGTCAATTCTAGGTATTGTTTTTACTGATCCCAGGTCAGAAATAATATGTGTAGATGTCCCTCTCCTAAAGAAGTGAAGGCACAATCTGTAATTTACAGTATACAAACTAGTGCAATGGGAAGTAGCACTTTGACTGGAAATGTAAGATGTCAGATACATATTGTGCTTTATTAGGATCATTGCTCAGTCATTCCTAACCCCCACCCCAGTGACTTAACCTCCTAACCCCCACCCCAGTGACTTAACCTCCTAACCCCCACCCCAGTGACTTAACCTCCTAACCCCCACCCCAGTGACCTAACCTCCTAACCCCCACCCCAGTGACCTAACCTCCTAACCCCCACCCCAGTGACTTAACCTCCTAACCCCCACCCCAGTGACTTAACCTCCTAACCCCCACCCCAGTGACCTAACCTCCTAACCCCCACCCCAGTGACTTAACCTCCTAACCCCCACCCCAGTGACTTAACCTCCTAACCCCCACCCCAGTGACCTAACCTCCTAACCCCCACCCCAGTGACTTAACCTCCTAACCCCCACCCCAGTGACTTAACCTCCTAACCCCCACCCCAGTGACCTAACCTCCTAACCCCCACCCCAGTGACTTAACCTCCTAACCCCCACCCCAGTGACTTAACCTCCTAACCCCCACCCCAGTGACTTAACCTCCTAACCCCCACCCCAGTGACTTAACCTCCTAACCCCCATCCCAGTGACTTAACCTCCTAACCCCCACCCCAGTGACTTAACCTCCTAACCCCCACCCCAGTGACTTAACCTCCTAACCCCCACC
>NC_068430.1:73787770-73805270 GCF_023373465.1 Oncorhynchus keta
GTTCGTGGGTTTTTTGTCAGACCCCCCTCTTCTCGTCAAAGGTCAGTGGGCAAAGTGTGTGTGTGTGTGTGTGTGTGTGTGTGTGTGTGTGTGTGTGTGTGTGTGTGTGTGTGTGTGTGTGTGTGTGTGTGTGTGTGTGTGTGTGTGTGTGTGTGTGTGTGTGTGTGTGTGTGTGGTTTATCAAGTCCTAATAGGACTGGTGTTGTAACTCCAAGGGCACAAGTTCATAGTCTGTAATTTCCCTGCCAACCTTTCCTTTCCTCTCCTCCCCTACTCTCCCCTCCTTTCCTCTGCTCCCCTACTCTCCCCTCCTTTCCTCTCCTCCCCTACTCTCCCTTCCTTTCCTCTCCTCCCCTACTCTCATCTCCTTTCCTCTCCTCCCATACTCTCCCCTCCTTTCCTCTCCTCCCCTACTCTCACCTCCTTTCCTCTCCTCCCCTACTCTTACCTCCTTTCCTCTCCTCCCCTACTCTCCCCTCCTTTCCTGTCCTCCCCTACTCTCCCCTCCTTTCCTGTCCTCCCATACTCTCCCCTCCTTTCCTCTGCTCCCCTACTCTCCCCTCCTTTCCTACTCTCACCTCCTTTCCTCTCCTCCCATACTCTCCCCTCCTTTCCTCTCCTCCCCTACTCTCACCTCCTTTCCTCTCCTCCCCTACTCTCCCCTCCTTTCCTCTCCTCCCCTACTCTCACCTCCTTTCCTCTCCTCCCCTACTCTCCCTCCTTTCCTCTCCTCCCCTACTCTCACCTCCTTTCCTCTCCTCCCCTACTCTCACCTCCTTTCCTCTCCTCCCCTACTCTCCCCTCCTTTCCTCTCCTCCCCTACTCTCCCCTCCTTTCCTCTTCTCCCCTACTCTCCCCTCCTTTCCTGTCCTCCCATACTCTCCCCTCCTTTCCTCTGCTCCCCTACTCTCCCCTCCTTTCCTCTCCTCCCCTACTCTCCCCTCCTTTCCTCTCCTCCCCTACTCTCCCCTCCTTTCCTCTCCTCCCCTACTCTCACCTCCTTTCCTCTCCTCCCATACTCTCCCCTCCTTTCCTCTCCTCCCCTACTCTCACCTCCTTTCCTGTCCTCCCCTACTCTCCCCTCCTTTCCTCTCCTCCCCTACTCTCCCCTCCTTTCCTCTCCTCCCCTACTCTCACCTCCTTTCCTCTACACCCCTACTCTTACCTCCTTTCCTCTCCTCCCCTACTCTTACCTCCTTTCCTCTCCTCCCCTAGTCTCCCCTCCTTTCCTCTCCTCCCCCACTCTCCCCTCCTTTCCTCTCCTCCCCTACTCTCACCTTTCCTCTCCTCCCTTACTCTCCCCTCCTTTCCTCTCCTCCCCTACTCTCCCCTCCTTTCCTCTCCTCCCATACTCTCCTGTCCTTTCCTCTCCTCCCCTACTCTCCCGTCCTTTCCTCTCCTCCCCTACTCTCCCCTCCTTTCCTCCCCTCCCATACTCTCCCCTCCTTTCCTCTCATCCCCTACTCTTACCTCCTTTCCTTTCCTCTCCTCCCCTACTCTCACCTTTCCTCTCCTCCCCTACTCTCCCCTCCTTTCCTCTCCTTCCCTACTCTCCCCTCCTTTCCTCTCCTCCCTTACTCTCCCCTCCTTTCCTCTCCTCGCCTACTCTCCCCTCCTTTCCTCATCTCCCTTACTCTCCCCTCCTTTCCTCTCCTCGCCTACTCTCGCCTCCTTTCCTCTCCTCCCTTACTCTCCCCTCCTTTCCTCTCCTCGCCTACTCTCCCCTCTGTTCCTCTCCTCCCCTACTCTCACCTCATTTCCTCTGCTCCCCTACTCTCCCCTCCTTTCCTCTCCTCCCCTACTCTCCCCTCCTTTCCTCTCCTCCCCTATTCTCACCTCCTTTCCTCTCCTCCCATACTCTCCTGTCCTGTCCTTTCCTCTCCTCCCATCCTTTCCTCTCCTCCCCTACTCTCCCTTCCTTTCCTCTCTTCTCCTACTCTCCCCTCCTTTCCTCCCCTACTCTCCCATCCTTTCCTCTCCTCCCTCTCTCTTTCTCTCTTTCTCCATGGCCTTTAATCCACACTCTGCTTAGCAACACACAAATATTCACTCTCATAATCAACAAACACAAACACCCTCTCATACACAAACACACAAACACCCTCTCACACACACAGAGGAGTATGTCAACCCTCCTGTCAGTTGTGTCAAACTTGACTCTTAACTCTGATTGGCCCATCCTCTCTGCTTCCACCACTCTGATTGGCTTATGGGTGCCCACACCCCTGTGTACTGTAGGCTACTTCCTACTCTGAGTTGGCTGGCACTGACTCTGGCACTGCCTTCTTCGCGTGTGTGTGTGTGTGTGTGTGTGTGTCCTCTTTGATCATGCTAGGTCTGCTGGAGTTCTCCTTATTCTATAGATTCACAGCCTGGATGTCCAGCTTCCCTCCCTCCCTCCCTCTCCCTCCCAGCAACCACTTCTTTCTCTCTTTCTTTCTGCCTTTCTTTCCTACTTTCCCGTCAAAGCTCTGGCCTTTCTTGGCAGTGCCAGTTGCCCCAGCCATACCCCAGCCCCTGTCTTTCTGTCTCTCTTCCCCTCCAGACTCCCTCCCTTCTCTTGGCACAGGGAAGAGTGGCAGCAGGGTTAAGACAAGTCACATGGCTGGTTCACCACTTCCCACAGAGCCACAGACTGTATCTATGTAGTCAGAGTCCAGACCGAGTTGCTATGTTGTTGTATGTCCGTGTCTACTAGGCCACACAGCTACAATATACACCAGATGCTACAGAGATCCTTCTCTCAGCCGTTCATTCAAAAATCGATAAAGGCCTATTTTGTCATTGTGAATATATTGGAGCCGGTGCTTGAATACGATAATGTGAAGTATTGCACTGTAGAAGGTCTTGGCTGTAGGAATGTTTCATATCCCTGTTATCTCCATGGTGTTTTTGGGGGTAGTTGGTATCCTTGTGCGTACGGTATCCCTTCATGCTTGCGTGTCTGAAGTCTGGAAGGAGTAGGATGTTTTCCTTTTCTTATCACTGTCCTTGGGCCAAGCAAACGCTCACTAACCCTACAGTATATTCTAACTTTGTTGTTGAAGCAAGGTGGTGGGAACGAAAAGGCAGTAGACAGACAAAAAGAATAAGATGGACAAATGAGAGACAGACAGACAGACAGACCAAGAGAAAATGAGACACAGAGAGCAAGAAAGAGAAAGAGATTTGATAGAGTGAGAGAGAAAGACAGACACAGAGCGAGAAACACACAGACAGAGAACGAGAGGTTTACCTTAATGCAGGCGGGCAGAGAGGCGGGCAGAGAGGCGGGCAGAGAGGTGGCCAGAGAGGCAGGCAGAGAGGCGGGCAGAGAGGCGGGCAGAGAGGCGGGCAGAGAGGCGGGCAGAGAGGCAGGCAGAGAGGCGGGCAGAGAGGCGGGCAGAGAGGCAGGCAGAGAGGCGGGCAGAGAGGCAGGCAGAGAGGCAGGCAGAGAGGCAGGCATAGAGGCGGGCAGAGAGGCGGGCAGAGAGGCAGGCAGAGAGGCAGGCAGAGAGGCAGGCATAGAGGCGGGCAGAGAGGCAGGCAGAGAGGCGGGCAGAGAGGCAGGCAGAGAGGCGGGCAGAGAGGCAGGCAGAGAGGCAGGCAGAGAGGCGGGCAGAGAGGCGGGCAGAGAGGCGGGCAGAGAGGCGGGCAGAGGGGCTGGGCAGAGAGGCGGGCAGAGAGGCGGGCAGAGAGGCGGGCAGAGAGGCGGGCAGAGAGGCAGGCAGAGAGGCAGGCAGAGAGGCAGGCAGGAAGTCCAGTGTGTGTAACAGACCTCAGGCTGCAGCATAAAGAGCCAGTGTGTATCTGGACCAGCAGGAAGTGTGAATGTATCGGGATAAATCTCTCCCTTCCCTCTCTGGTTTCTACTCTACTGTTCTATACTTCACACACTCTCTGCTTCCTGCTCTCTCTCTCTCTCTCTCTCTCTCTCTCTCTCTCTCTCTCTCTCTCTCTCTCTCTCTCTCTCTCTCTCTCTCTCTCACTCACTCTCTCTCTCTCTCTCTCTCTCTCTCTCTCTCTCTCTCTCTCTCTCTCTCTCTCTCTCTCTCTCTCTCTCTCTCTCTCTGCTTCCTGCTTCCTGCTCTCTCTCTCTGTCTCTCTCTCTCTCTCTCTCTCTCTCTCTCTCTCTCTCTCTCTCTCTCTCTCTCTCTCTCTCTCTCTCTCTCACTCTCTCTCTCTCTCTCTCTCGCTCTTTCCCTCTCTCTCTGCTTCATACTCTCTCTCCCTCTCTCTGCTTCTTGCTCTCTCTCTCTCTCTCTCTCTCTCTCTCTCTCTCTCTCTCTCTTCTTCTTGCTCTCTCTCTCTCTCTCTCTCTCTCTCTCTCTCTCTCTCTCTCTCTCTCTCTCTCTCTCTCTCTCTCTCTCTCTCTCTCTCTCTCTCTCTCTCTCTCTCTCTCTCTCTCTCTCTCTCTCTCTCTCTCTCTCTCTCTTCTTGCTCTCTCTCTCTGCTTCTTGCTCTCTCTCTTTTCTGTCCATTTCTCTCTGTGATCTTTTCTTTGCTTTGAAACTCATACAGCCACATGACATGTACAGCATTACAGATTATCTGTCGCCTGACTGTAAAATAGTCTAGATTTATGGAGAGCAGGCTGAAAAGAGTGCACATACTATCTCACATGAAATAAGGCTGTTCTCTTGATATGTATCCCGCTACCCCAAAATACCGTAATCTCCTTTTTCAATTTCCACATCATCTACATTCTTTCACAGTGTTCCCCTTTTTTAAAATCTATTTATCTATTGCTAACATGCCATTCTCTCTGTACGTCTAGAGTTAACTCTGAGTGGGTCAAGAGACTCTTGGCCAGCAGGCCTAGGCCATGTGTTTTATTTGCATTTACCCCGTATCTATTCCTGTGCCAACAAAACGCCACCCAGTGGCGATACACAGTAACAACACCCACTAATATTGTAGAAATCACCCCATAAAGGAGTGAGAGAGCCCGGTTCCCTTTTCCGACTTTTGTAAAAACATATTTATTTGGGTTAAAAGTCTAAGCTGCTGGGTGGGGGTTGGTTCTAAGCTGACTTATGGAATTGTTTTAATAAGGTCATGCATTTAGCTATTTGATTTGGAATTTTAGGACCCTTTAGGTAGCTCCAAAAGAAAAGAAAAATAATATTGAATTTGGCCTTTACTACTGTAGCCCACAGAAACTCATTGAATAACACATTCTGAAATGGCAAAATAGACAGTAAACAAATCCATCATAATGAATAAGGTTTAGCGTGTCTGTCCTACATCTAGGAGATATAAGAAATATCAGGAAATATATATTTACACATATTTAACCCCTTATTTTTGTTGGCAAAAAACTACCACCATACTTCCATTCATTTGTATGGGTTACCTTTAGACAATTGGGTCGTAAGCAAAATGGAGAACCACATTGTGTTCGTGAGAGTGGCCCCTTTCTATAGAGTGGTCATGTTAGTTTGTAGGCCAACCCGTTTGGATGCCACAGACATTTTCGTGAGAAGACTGATTTTCAGGGATGTCTCCTGGTCTGACAAACAGCACTTTCCACCGCAGATGCGGAAGGGCGACTGTCTGCTTGTTCTCATATTTTTGGTCTCGTCTCCTTTGCTCCTCTGTGCTGTGGGCACCTTCCCATTTACACCAGAGATCTGTGTATAATGACGAGATGGGAGCCGTTGTCCCCCTAACAATGGGAGTCGTTGTCCCCAAGGCGGGAAAGCAGGCGACAAACTTAGGTCCAAAATAAGCCCATAGAAATGCCGTCTTGGCCTCATTCTGGACAGGTTTTAGTGAGAGTGAAACCTCTTGCTTCGCCTCTTCCTCTACGGTTTACACACAACACCCCCCCCCGCCTCTCATGCCAACAAAGCTGAGAGATCACATCTTCCTCTCTAATGAGCGATTTCAACTCGCTATTTGCGTTTGAGGTTTGGTCCAACATTATTTGACTGTAATAGAGTAGAAGTCAACTCTTCAGACGATACCCTAAAACGATAGTGTTAATGAACATTGATTCTGGAGAATGAAAGCTCAGTTTGTCGCACGCGGCATTGGTACCAATGTACCGCTAGCAGCATTTTAGCCAAAGACGGTTATACTAGCTGCCTAGTCTGTGTTTTAGAGATGATGCAATACGCCCGAAACATAATTACTGTATATAAGGAATTGGCAACTAGTTCTCATTCTGAGAAGTGAGGTGGGCCGCTTGATTTCAGTTGTTGAAAAAGTGGACAGGTTAACATGCTGTTCAAACAGTTGGAGACAGACAGAAGAGTGTGTCCATAGTGATTCAACTGTTCTACCTTGTTCGCTAGTTTCCTGGGCTGGAGAGAGTGTTGCCTGCTACAACAAGTCCGTCATCATGAGTGAATGTGAACATTATGCAGGGCATTTTCATACACTTGAAATCCAGATCACTGATTATTGCAACAACAAAAAAGCAGGTTAAACTATTTAGATAAAATAATACAATTATTAGTGATATGGTTGTGGAAGGCTTATATTTAGCATAGATCCAAGTCTCTCTCACACGTCTCCAGTGTGTGTCTGTGTATGTGTAGGGTTCTGACTGAGCCCTAGGGATCCTATAACAGGCCTGTCAGCATCTCTCCCAGCCACTGAATTAGACAAGCTATTTCCATATTAATTATGAATCAGTGTGTATCTGTTGGGGCTGTGACCAACAGGCCAGCTTGCATAGTAATGATCACCCAGTGTGGGGGACCGATCGTGTACTGTGTCAAAGAGAAGGTTTGGTGATATCTTTTATATATATTTATTTTTAACCTTTATTTAACCAGGCAAGTCAGTTAAGAACACATTCTTATTTACAATGACGGCCTAGGAACAGTGGGCAGAACGACAGATGTTTACCTTGTCAGCTCGGGGATTCGATCTAGCAACCTTTCGGTTACTGGTCCAACGCTCTAACCACTAGGCTCCTTGACGCTCTTTATATCAGCCCAACACTAATTGGTCCATAAACAATAAAACATCTTTCTGTATGTCTATAGGGCAGGTATGACTTAAACACATTGTATTACAGAGCAGTGGTAAGCTGCATTGATACAACAGAGAGAGAGTGAGAGAGAGAGAGAGAGAGAGAGAGAGAGAGAGAGAGAGAGAGAGAGAGAGAGAGAGAGAGAGAGAGAGAGAGAGAGAGAGAGAGAGAGAGAGAGAGAGAGAGAGAGAGAGGGAGGGAGGGAGAGAGAGAGAGGAGATGAAGGTGTAGTGGTATTATTAGGATAAGAGGATGAATGGAGAGAGAAAGCAGAGCCAAGGTGGCGGGGGGGCTGTGTTGTGTATGGGCATACAGCCAGCCAGCCCTCTCCCCCTTCCCTGCCTCCCTTACCTACTCTACCAATCCCCTGGCCTGTCTATCTAGCCCTCCTCTATACTCCCTCCATTCTTCCCTCTCTCCTCCCTCATCCATGCCCTGCCTGTCTATCTGTCCTCCAGACCAAAGCCCTCGAACATCCCTCCCTCCATCCCTCCCTCTCTCCCTCCTCCTTTTCCCTTCCTCCACTGTCTATTTGTCCTCTAGTCAGGACTCTAGGCCCCAGCCCTGGAGTCCTTCTCTCCATCCCCCTCTCCCTCTCTCCTTCTCCCCTACATTCTCTCCATCAATCCCTCTATCTCTCCATCCCCCTCTCCCTCTCTCCTCTCTCCTACTTTACCCTCCCTTCCCCAATCCACCCATCCCCTGCCTATCCTCCAGGCCCCAGCCCTGCAGAGCCCCCCTCCCTCCCTCAGCTCTCTCTCTCTCCGGGGTCCCCTTGGTGCGGCACGGCGGTGTTGGCAGAGCGTGGGCGCAGGCGGCACACAGACGGGCGCACAGATGGGCAGCAAGCTGCGCGGGGCGGCGAGGCACACCTGCTCTCTCTACTCAGAACCCACTGCTGCCACTACGCTCCACACACGTGGGCTTCTGCCTGGTTTGACTGGCACGGTGCATTGTGGAAACGCACATGCACACAAATGGAGAAACGCACACCGACGCACTCATAGGCAAACACACACACACATTTAGGATCATTTCTCTTGTATCTTGGGTCAGAGGCTTTTAACTCAAACAGGAGTAGTGCTACAGGGCTTATTGACCTGCTACTATAGTCATACTGCCAGGACCCCATCAAAGCAGGGGTGTCCTTACAGACTGCCTTTAAAAAAAATCCACTTATATGAAAATAAATGACAAATAAATCAAATATAAATAAATAATAAAAGAGAGAAAAACTGGAAAAAAATAAAATAAACCAGCTAAAAAAATAAACCCAGGAAAATATAAATACTAAAATAATGTCCAATAAAAGAGCTGAGTGAACATCTGTGTGGGATAGCCGAGGGGATTAGGGGGGTTGGAACATTTTAAGCGCATTAAGGATTAAAAAAAAGGTCAGAATGTTTAGCAACATACCCATAAACCTCTTAAGCGAAACCCAATTGGGAGGCTTGGGTAGAGTGTTATCCTGTGTTTTTTGGGGAAGAAGCGGATGGAGGGAGAAGGGATGGATGGGGGAGGACTGAGGGAGGGACTGAGGGATGGGGAGAGTTGACATGGAGGCAGTACTGCGTTATCCTGTGTTTTGGGGAAGAGTGAGGGATGAAGGACGTAAAGGGAGGGAGAGTTGGCATTTGTGAGGGGAATCTCTGTGAATGCGCACTGACACACACACACACACACTGGTAAGATGTACAGATGGCCATGCACTTGATGGTGCTCACTTGTGGTTTTCACATGTTGGAACAGAGGAGCGGCTTTACATTACAAGCAGTAAAATAGCACAGGTGTGTGTACACACTCATTCACAAGGACACTTCTCTGCCGTGCCCTATAAAACATCTGGCCGATGGGGGTGTTCTTGGTTTTGACTCCACTTTCCCCTCTCCATCTAATTTATAGACTTAAGTGTGTGTGTGTGTCAGTGTGTGTGTGTTTGTTGTGAGCGCTTAGTGTTTTATCTGGGCTGTTTGGGATTTTTGCCCCTCAGTTAGCCAGCCGTCTGTTAGTCCGGCCGGGCTTCTCAGTGTGACATGGTCTGTCTGACCTTTGTGACCCCAGAGGCCAGCTGGTCACCACCACCGGTCAGAGATCAATGGGGATTAACACAAACGTACACACTGAAACACACTCAAAGGTCAACAATCAACTAGATTTAACACCAGGGGACTGAAAGTGGAGAGATATCTGAGACAAATTGAGAAAATCCTTGACTATGTACAGACTCAGTGAGCATAGCCTTGCTATTGAGAAAGGCCACCGTAGTCAGACCTGGCTCTCAAGAGAAGACAGGCTATGTGCTCACTGCCCACAAAATGAGGTGGAAACTGAGCTGCACTTCCTAACCTCCTGCCAAATGTATGACCATATTAGAGACACATATTTCCCTCAGATCACACACACCCACAAAGAATTTGTAAAAAAAAAAAAATCTAACATTGATAAACTCCCATATCTGTTAGGCAAAATACCACAATGTGCATCACAGCAGCAAGATGTGTGTTCCGTTTTCATCTGTTTATTTATTTCCCTTTTAATACCTTTTATTCCCTTTTAACTACTTGTACATTGTTACAACACAACACTGTACATACTGTACACAACACTGTACATACTGTACACAACACTGTACATACTGTACACAACACTGTACATACCGTACACAACACTGTACATACTGTACACAACACTGTACATACCGTACACAACACTGTACATACCGTACACAGCACTGTACATACCGTACACAACACTGTACATACTGTACACAACACTGTACATACCGTACACAGCACTGTACATACCGTACACAACACTGTACATACTGTATACAACACTGTACATACTGTACACAACACTGTACATACTGTACACAACACTGTACATACCGTACACAGCACTGTACATACCGTACACAACACTGTACATACTGTACACAACACTGTACATACCGTACACAACACTGTACATACTGTACACAACACTGTACATACCGTACACAACACTGTACATACTGTACACAACACTGTACATACCGTACACAACACTGTACATACTGTACACAGCACTGTACATACCGTACACAACACTGTACATACTGTACACAACACTGTACATACCGTACACAACACTGTACATACTATACACAACACTGTACATACCGTACACAACACTGTACATACCGTACACAACACAGTACATACTGTACACAACACGGTACATACTGTACACAACACTGTACATACTGTACACAACACTGCCAATAATATAACATTTAAAGAGTCTTTTCAAACTTTTGTGTGTAATGTTTACTAATGTTTCCCTTGTTTATTTCCCTTTTATTTATTGTCTATTCCATTTTCTTTGGCAATGTAAACATATGTTGCCCATGCCAATAATGCCTTTGAATTTATATTTGAACCACAGAGGAGGAGAGGGAGGGGGGAGAGAAGGAGGAGAGTTGTATGTGAAGGTGTGAAGGTAAGGGAAGAGAGGAGGGGAGGGGACAGAGGTTAGGGAAGAGAGGAGGGGACAGAGGATAGGGAAGAGAGGAGGGGACAGAGGTTAGGGAAGAGAGGAGGGGACAGAGGTTTGGGAGGAGACGAGAGTGCAGAGGGAGGGCAGAATGGAGAGACTGATGAGAGAAGGAGCAGAGGAGTGGAGAGAGAGGAACCACAGAGGGAGGAGAGGGAGGAGAGGAGGGGGAGAGAGGAACCACAGAGGGAGGAGAGGAGAGGGAGAGAGGAACCACAGAGGGAGGAGAGGAGAGGGAGAGAGGAACCACAGAGGGAGAGAGGAACCACAGAGGGAAGAGAGGAGGGGGAGAGAGGAACCACAGAGGGAGGAGGGGAGGGGGAGATTAGACCCAACCAAATCATGAGAAAACAAAAAGATAACTACTTGACACATTGGAAAGAATTAACAAAAAAAACAGAGCAAACTAGAATGCTATTTGGCCCTACACAGAGAGTACACAGCGGCAGAATACCTGACCACTGTGACTGACCCAAAATTAAGAAAAGCTTTGACTATGTTCAGACTCAGTGAGCATAGCCTTGCTATTGAGAAAGGCCGCCGTAGGCAGACAAGGCTCTCAAGAGAAGACAGGCTATGTGCTCATTGCCCACAAAATGAGGTGGAAACTGAGCTGCACTTCCTAACCTCCTGCCCAATGTATGACCATATTAGAGAGACATATTTCCCTCAGATTACACAGATCCACAAAGAATTTGAAAACAAATCCAATTTTGAAAAACTCCCATATCTACTGGGTGAAATTCCACAGTGTGCCATCATAGCAGCAAGATTTGTGACCTGTTGCCACGAGAAAAGGGCAACCAGTGAAGAACACACACCATTGTAAATACAACCCATATCTATGCTTATTTATTTCATTTTGTGTCCTTTACCATTTGTACATTGTTAAAACACTGTATATATATAATATGACATTTGTAATGTCTTTATTGTTTTGAAACTTCTGTATGTGTGATGTTTACTGTTCATTTTTATTGTTTATTTCACTTTATATATTCACTTTATATATTATCTACCTCACTTGCTTTGGCAATGTTAACACATGTTTCCCATGCCAATAAAGCCCTTGAATTGAATTGAATTGAATTGAGAGGAACCACAGAGGGAGGAGAGGAGAGGAGAGGGAGAGAGGAACCACAGAGGGAGGAGAGGAGGGGGAGAGAGGAACCACAGAGGGAGGAGAGGAGGGGGAGAGAGGAACCACAGAGGGAGGAGAGGAGGGGGAGAGAGGAACCACAGAGGGAGGAGAGGAGGGGGAGAGAGGAACCACAGAGGGAGGAGAGGAGAGGAGAGGGAGAGAGGAACCACAGAGGGAGGAGAGGAGGGGGAGAGAGGAACCACAGAGGGAGGAGAGGAGGGGGAGAGAGGAACCACAGAGGGAGGAGAGGAGGGGGAGAGAGGAACCACAGAGGGAGGAGAGGAGGGGGAGAGAGGAACCACAGAGGGAGGAGAGGAAGGTTGGGGAAGTCAGGGTTGAGGGAGGAGAGAGAGAGTGAGTGAAAAGAGAGGGTTAGGAAGGAGAGAGAGAAAAGATAGAGAGGGTTGGGAAGGAGAGAGAGAAAAGATAGAGATGGTTAGGAAGGAGAGAGAGAACAGAGCAGATATCGTGGGGGGTATGTTAAGGCCATGAAGGCTTACTGTATAATGGTTGTGGTGGGGCTGTGGGATTTCACAGGGGCTGTGGTGGGAATAATATTGGGATAAGGGGCGGGCTGTGGGGATGGCTGCTGATGTGTGTGTCATGGGGCTTCGATGGGGGAATTGGGACAGAGGAGATATACAAGACATTTGTCTAAAGCCATGGGACTGTCAGGGTTTGTGGGGACTGGTGGGAATATGGGACAGTGATTGTTTGGGTCGAGGGACGCCTGCTTTACATCAGGCTTCATGAAACTCCATTGGGGAAATTGGGGAGGAGCCGTACAGGATTGTGATTGTGTAAATGGACTATTGGGGATTTGGAGAAACTGGAGGAATTTATTCCTATAGCTGTGGGCGGCTGTGTATGTAGTCAGGTCCAAAATGATTGGCACCCTTGATAAAGATGAGCAGAAAATATTGTTTTTAAATAAATAAAACAAACAAAATTAAATCTGCATTAACACTCTACCTCTTCCAATTAATCTCAGTTTAAGGAACTGTAATGGCTTCCTGTTTCACTGGGGTATAAATATGAGGTAACACTCATGTAAAAACCCTTTGTCATCCACCACCATGGGAAAAGGCAAAGAACTCACAAACGAAAAGAGACAAATGGTTGTTGACCTTAATAAAACAGGCAATGGGTACCAAAGCATTGCTGAAAACCCCCAAAAATACCACTTACCACTATTAGGGCAACAATGAAGAAGTTCAAAACCACTGGAACAGTGGTAGAGGATGCATGTGTATCTTGTCCCCAAGCGCAGTGAGGAAGATGGTTCTGGAGGAAAAGAAAAGTCCAAAGGCCACAGTTGGAGAACTCCAGAAATTGGCCCCAACTTCTGGTCACCAAATCTACAATTAGATGCCACCTCCATGTCAAAATAAAAATGATATTGTATTTGTCACACGCACAGTCTTATGACTTGGGGTAAGAAGCTGTCTGGGAACCTGTTGGTCCAGCGTGAACAGTCTTATGACTTGGGGGAAGAAGCTGTCTGGGAACCTGTTGGTCCAGCGTGAACAGTCTTATGACTTGGGGGAAGAAGCTGTCTGGGAACCTGTTGGTCCAGCGTGACCATTCTTATGACTTGGGGGAAGAAGCTGTTTGGGAACCTGTTGGTCCTGCGTGAACAGTCTTATGACTTGGGGGAAGAAGCTGTCTGGGAACCTGTTGGTCCAGCGTGAACAGTCTTATGACTTGGGGGAAGAAGCTGTCTGGGAACCTGTTGGTCCAGCGTGAACAGTCTTATGACTTGGGGGAAGAAGCTGTCTGGGAACCTGTTGGTCCAGCGTGAACAGTCTTATGACTTGGGGGAAGAAGCTGTCTGGGAACCTGTTGGTCCAGCGTGAACAGTCTTATGACTTGGGGTAAGAAGCTGTCTGGGAACCTGTTGGTCCTGACACCGCCTGATATAGAGGCCCTGGATGACAGGGAGCTCTGCCCCAGTGATGTACTGGGCTGTCCTCACCACCCTCTGTAGTGCTTTGCGGTCGAGGGCGGTGCATTTGCCATACCAAGCGGTGATGCAGCCATTCAAGATTCTCTCAATGGTGCAGCTGTAGAACTTTTTGAGGAACCAAGGTCCCATGCAAAATCTTTTGTGTGGGAAGAGGCTCTGCCGTGCCCTCTTCACAACTGTGCGGGTTTATGTGGACCATTTTAAGTCCTTAGTGATGTGGATGCCAAGGAACTTGCAGCTCTCGGCCCGCTCCACAACAGCCCTGTCAATGTGGATGGTGCTCTCCCCTCTTTCTCCTATAGTCCACAATCAGCTCCTTGGTCTTACTGAAGTTAAGGGAGAGGTTATTGTCCTGGCACCACACTGCTATGTCTCTGACCTCCTCCCTGTAGGCTGTTTCATCGCTGTCTGTGATCAGACCTACCTCCATCGTCACCACGCAGTTCACCACGCAGTCTTGGGTGAACAGGGAGTACAGGACAGGACTAAGCACACACCCCTGAGGGGCCCTTGTGTTGAGGGTCAGCATGGCATACTCTCACCACCTGGGGCTGGCCCATCTGGAAGTCCAGGATCCAGTTGCAGAGGGAGGGGTTCAGTCCCAGGGTCCCTAGCTTGGTGATGAGCTTGGAGGGGACAATGGTGTTGAACACTGAGCCGGAGTCTGTGGACAGCATTCTCCCATAGTTATTTCCCCCCTTGTCCATGTGGGAGAGGCCAGTGTGAAGTTCAACTGCATCTGTGGATCTGTTGGGGCAGTATGCCAACTGGAGTGGGTCTAGGGTGTCTGGGATGATGGTGTTGATGTGTGTCATGACCAGCCTTTCAAAGCACTTCATAATTACAGATGTGCTACAGGGTGATAGTCATGTAGGCAGGTTACCTTGGAGAACAGACTTGGACAAGGAGAGATAAAAGTGCGCAGACAACGGATATCAAGGATCTGGAAAGATTCCGTCTGAATGGAGGAATGGTCTAAGATCCCAATGTGCTATCCAATCTCATAAAACATTTTAGAAAAAGACTGTGACATTATTCTCACAAGTGGAGGGTGCGGAGTATTGACAGCTGGAGTGACAATAACTTTGACACCTATCTTTTTGTGATTTTGTTTTTGTATTACTTGTTAAACAAAATGTCTTTCTCTGAGCAAATGTATTAGTAAAAAATTGCATACAATATAGCTCATAATTATTTATTTTATACATATTCTTTTGCTCGTCTTTATCAAGGGTGCCAATCATTTTGGACCTTGGCGGTGTTATGCGCTAGGCTGTGGGGTTTCGGGGGGTAGGAGTAAAGAATGTTAGGCGAGCTGCAGGGGCATGATTTGGGTTTCTGGGGAGGGCTTGGGGGGCTGTGGAGTACAGATAAGAGGTCTGGATGTGTGTCTAGGTTGCTGGGGGGAGGATGGGGGAGAGACAGAGACACACACACACTGTGGGGGAGGCCGGGGGGCTGGCTGCCTCAGTGCCTGCAGCTGGCGTCGGGGTGATAACCAGCAGGCAGTTCCTTCTCTGTAGTGACATAGAGGTTCACATAAGTGGTACTGAATCAGAGTTCACCAGCAGTTATAGCAGGGCTAGGCTAGCCAGGGCTAAAGCTACCAGAGACGTACAATCAGCTGTGCTGTGACGGTCAATGTGACCACTTCACCAGAGTGGGGTTCGAGAGTGTTGTTCTAGAGCACTGGGGGTGCTGTTAAATGGGGGTTGTCTGTGGGCCTGTAGTGTTGACTATCCTGATATCTCTTATCATCTCTGATAGGAACAGAAGCTCTCTCTGTCACGCATGCTTCTTCAATCACACCTGTATCTGGGCCACGGAGCAGGTCCAAGTGGTGCTAACCACTAGCCTACAAATCACTCACATCAAAGTACTTGGGGATTGACTGAGGAGAATCTGTTGAATCGATTTGTATCATTCCAGAAACCCTGATTGGGTTGAGGGTTCTGTTTACTGTGTTTATTCAGTTAAACCTCTTTAACACCAACTGCTTTCAATTGGATTGTAGCTCTGACACACACACACACACACACACACACACACACACACACACACACACACACACACACACACACACACACACACACACACACACACACACACACACACACACACACACACACACACAATGCTCTGTACGTACTGTGTTGGAGAGTCAGTGCTTCTTATTATAGATTCAAGAGGCGAAACACAACAGGAAGAAAGTTCAGTGGACGCTGTTTTCTTAACAGTTTTCGTTGGCCAACGTATATGTTTACTTTGAGTGTGTGTGTTCGTGTGTGTGTGTGTGTGTGTGTGTGTGTGTGTGTGTGTGTGTGTGTGTGTGTGTGTGTGTGTGTGTGTGTGTGTGTGTGTGTGTGTGTGTGCGTGCGTGTGTGTGAGGGGCGTCAGCTAGCTGGAATGCTTCGCTACCGCCAATGCTAAAATGGCTGCCAAGCCATAAGATGGCTGCCAGGAGCAGCGAGCGAGAAAAGATAAGAGAGGGAGAGTCTGCAGAAGGGAGGAAAAAGGAGCTTTCTATTCCTCTCTTTCTGTTTCTCTCCCTCTCTCGCCTTCTCTCTCTCTCTCTGTCCCAAACCTCTTCTCCTCTCCTTTTCTTTCCTTCCTGTTCTCTTTCTCTCCCCCTATCGCTCTGTCTCTCTACTTCGCTCTTTCTTTCGCCCTCTCTTGCTCTCTCTCTCTCCCTCTGTTCCTCACTTTCTCTGCACCTCTCTCTCCCTCTCCTCTCTCAGCATTAGCAAGCAGTGAGACAGGTCTGTTTTTTGTTTCTACTAGCTAATCTTATGGCTTAGTGTGGCGAGGCTGTGCTGTGTGTGTGTGAGTGTGTGCGTGCGGGTGGTGTGTATGCGTGCTTGGTGTGTGTTTGTGCATCTTTGTGTATGTGTCTATGCGTGTTGGCATCAGTCCTCCCCTGCTCTGTTATCACCTACATGCGACAGATAAACACCTCCGTTAGTTAGGCCTGGCTGTGGCCCTGCAGATGTCATGCCCACGCCACTGCTACTGTACACGCATACACACGCACTCCGTCATTCAGAAACATACACTCATGCTTGGTTCGTGCCCTGAACAGCCGTGGTTTATCAGACCATATACTGTACCATGGGTATGACAAAACATTTCTTTTTACTGTTCTAATTATGTTGGTAGCCAGTTTCTAATAGCAATAAGGAACCTTGTTTTTTTGTTGGTATATGGCCAATATACCATGGCTAAGGGCTGTATCCAGGCACTCTGCAGTGTGCAGAAGAACACCCCCTCGGGCCTTATTGCTTAATTATACATAGACTATATTCTGTGCATGGACATAGACCACAAAACACACACACATGCCAGATAGCACACAGTGCATAAACAAAGAAACACACAGCAATCACCAATAGTACTTTCTCTGTGTCAGCCTTGGTTCTCCACTTTGTTCTAATGGATCAGTTATCCTGTAATGACATGCTGGAGGTTAGGGAGTCTTTACTGGAAGACTTCCCCTGTAACACCCTCTCCCTTGTGGCTGTAATCTCTACTCTCGTCCCTGGCTTCTGCGGCCTACCAATGCCAAGAGCAGTAATAAGTGTGTGACAGCTGTGTGCTTGTGTGTGTGTGTGTGTGTGTGTGTGTGTGTGTGTGTGTGCCACTGCTGCCTCTGTCAATATCTAAAGGCCACTGAGTTTCCATCACCTTTACCACACTTAGCCTTAAATCCCCTCCCTGGGCAGCCCTGTGTGTGTGTGTGTGTGTGTGTGTGTGTGTGTGTGTGTGTGTGTGTGTGTGTGTGTGTGTGTGTACTAGCAGAATCATATCCCTCTTCTTAATCTCACTTAATACCTCCTTGCTGGCAGGGTTTTAGGCTGCATAAACAGAACACCTTAAACACACACACACACACACACAC